>NC_068911.1:42670344-42686984 GCF_023091745.1 Budorcas taxicolor | reverse complement strand
ATCATAACCACAGGAATAGATCAATTATCCCAAGAATTGTACATCTGGGCTTTTGACTACCAAATATTTTTTTCACATGTTTATGTAACCAGTTTCAGAGTCATTGCTGATTTTTAACTAATAACATATTTTCACCACAAGGCCTTCCCACTAAGACTCAATCAATTTACTTCTACATTGATATAAAACATTTTCCAGAAGACTTGTATACACAACGAAGTCACAAAACCAAGAGTCACTTAGAGAAACTGGTGTGAAAAGAAGTTAACTGTGTAAGGGATGTGATAACTGACACATAACTATAGGTGACAATCACTTTACCAATTATATTAATATATAAAATAACACTACATATAATATTATATATATACACTATATGTAATAAATATAACATATATTTATATATAGTAACATATAACTATACGCAACCAGCACTTCCAAGCATGAAGAAATAATTTTAAATTAATAACTTTAAATTAAATCAATGTGCCCATCAAGAACAATTTCAAAATATGGGAAAAGTTTTAAAGTGTCTATTGAAGGCTACTAGAGAACTACTGAACTAGACAGACCAGGAATCAGAGAGCAGGGAAGCATGCAGAGGTGGCCTGCCTAAGTGCGGCCACTTGTCCAAGGAGGCATCTGCTGAGCCTGGGTGGAAGGCGAGAGACTGAGAAGCAAGTTCTGCCCAGGCTGAGGCTCGAGAACCAAGAAACCAGCAGGGCTCTGGGAGTCGAGCAAGACCATCTGTAACGGAATCACCTTGCTTCCCCCCCTGAAACTAATACAACACTGTTAATAGATGATGCTCCAATATAAAATGAAAATTAGAAGAAAAAAAAAAAAAGACTACAGACAAAATTCAAAACAAAAGTGACAGATGGGTGAACAATGAAGTTCCTAGGTTTGGGCCCTTCAAGATATTTGAAAATTCTGGAGATGCACAGGGCAGGAGGTTAAAAAGCTAAGCACAAAGTCTCTGAAAAGCAGAGTGGAGATTTTGGCAGTGTTATCAGTATGAGGAAACATAAATTAGAGGCTCAAGTCCAGCTAGGGGAAATGAGCATAACTCACTCGCAGCTGGAAGCCCCTCCCCTGAGTGACCACCCTTCAGCAGTGGGGGCAAAGGGCAGGGAGGCAGAGACCGATCAAACTGAAACCCAGCCTCAACTCAGCTCAGTCCCAAGACTGTACATGAGAAATATGTTTGAGAAAATAAAAGATGAAGGATTCCGGAAAATGGAATCCATCATAAGAAGGGCCAAATGGAAATTCTGTAAGTGAAAGACATAAATGATGACATTAAGAGCTCATTAGATATACCAGAAGAAAGAACTGGCAAAATGGACAACAAGGCAATAGAAAATATCCAAACCAGAAGCACACAGATCAAAACCTACTGAAAAGTACAAAAAAAAGCATAACAGATGTGTAAAACACATGAAAAGGTTTAGGATATACATAACTGGAATCTCAAAAGAGGGAAGAAAGAATGAACAGAGGCAATATATAACAAGATGATGGTCAAGAATTTCTCAAAACTGAATAAGGACAACCCATATTCAAAAAGTTATGCAAATCCCCAGAAGAATACATACAAAAAATACACCTAAGCATATGCATTTAAACTGTGGGGGGGAAAAAGAAAAATATCGTAAAAGCAGCCAGTGGCCGGGGAAAAAGATAGCTTACCTTCAACAGAACAACTACTGCTGGACTTTGGAATGCTAGAAAACAGCAGAATGACTTATTTAAAGAGCTAAGAGAAAACTGCTCACCATAATACTATGGTCAGCAGACATACCCTTTAATAAGTGAAGGCAAAGTAAACACATTTTCAGACAGGCAAAAACAGAAAAATTACTGGCCCAAACCTACACTAAAAGATAAAAATAATCTAAGATGAAAATTCAAAAGGAATTAAAAGCCACAAAAGAGGCAAATATGTGGGAAAACAGAAATGAATATTCTCTGTAAAAACAAAAAATAATACCTTCAAAGACATATAAAATACAAAATAATTATGTGTGATAATAAAATGATAAAGACAGGGGTCAGAGGAACACTAATGGGAGAGTGATCAAAGTTATTATTTTTATTAGAATACTGTAAGTCAAGAGTACATATCATAATTTCTGGGGTAAGCAATAAAACAATGCACAACGAACTTGGTAATCAGAGAGAGAAGTACAATACTACAAAAGAAGTCAAGACAGCAGAGAGAAAAAGAAAAACAGTTTGGAAAAACTGAAATTGAATAATAAGATGGCAGATATTAACCCAAGTACATCACCAATTGCATTATATATAAATGAACTATCGGCTACATAAGAGAATAAGATTGCTGGACTAGGTACAAAAATAAATTTGCTGATAGGAATGTTAAATAAGGCAACCACTATGGAAAACAGTCCGGTGACTGTTCAAGCAGTTAAACGTAAAACTGCCACATGATCCAGCAATTCCACTCTTGGGAATATACCCCAAATAATTTTAAATCATGTCTAAGCAAAAATAATCCTGCTTATTTAACTTCTATGCAGAGTACATCATGCAAAATGGCAGACTGCACAAAACACAAGCCGGAATCAAGATTGCCAGGAGAAATATCAATAACCTCAGATGTGCAGATGACACGACCCTTATGGCAGAAAGCAAAGAAGAACCAAAGAGCCTCTGGATGGAAGCGAAAGAGGAGAGTGAAAAAGTTGGCTTAAAACTCAACATTCAAAAACTAAGATCACGGCATCCAGTCCCATCACTTCATGCCAAATAGACAGGAAAACAATGGAAATAGTGACAGACTATTTTGGGCGCCTCCAAAATCAATGCAGATGCTGACTGCAACCGTGAAACTAAAAGACACTTGCTCCTTGGAAGAGAAGTTATGACCATCCTAGGTGGCATATTAAAAAGCAGAGACATTACTTTGCCAACAAAGGTCTGTCTAATCAAAGCTGTGGTTTTTCCAGTAGTCATGTATGGATGTGAGAGTTGAACTATAAAGAAAGCTGAGTGCCAAAGAATTGATGCTTTTGAACTGTGGTGTTGAAGAAGACTCTTGAGAGTCCCTTGGACAGCAAGATCAAACCACTCTATCATAAAGGAAATCAGTCCTGAATATTCATTGGAAGGACTGATACTGAAACTCCAATACTTTTGCCACCTGATGGTGTTACAACCTCACCAGAGCCATGACAGGCTCAGAGAGGTGCACTAGGCCAAAAATAATCCCTGAGTCATGCTTCTGGGGCTTCCGGGGATGGTAACTCTGGCCAATCAGAGAGATGGTAACTCTGGCCAATCAGAGGGATGATGACTGGCCAATCAGTAAATACCAGGAAACCCCTGCAGCCAATCAACCCTTGCCAACTCCCTGTCTTTGTTCTTAACTTATAAATACTCCTGTAAATCTGGGCTCGGGGCTCTCGTCAAGACTCCACTGCGCTGGATGAGATGGGAGCCCTGGCTCGAGCTGGCGATAAAACCCCTTTATGCTTTTGCATTGCTGTGGACGTCTTATTGTCTCAGTTTTGGGGACTCGGACTCTGGGCATAACATTTGGGGGCTCGTCCGGGATCCCTTTAACTGGGAAGAATAACATTCTCCTGGTAGAAGGGCTTTCCTCACTAGGAGGAGAGATATCTGAACACCGGTGTTAGTTTTGGATTGAGTTCAGCATAAGGCCGAGGCCCGGTATCTTGCCGGGGAGGCGGCTGGCTCTGGTTACTGGATTAAGTCCAGCGTAAGGCCGAGGCCCGGTATCATGCTGGGGAGGCGGCTGGCTCTGGTTACTGGATTCAGCGTAAGGCCGAGGCCCAGTATCATGCTGGGGAGGCGGCTGGCTCTGGTTACTGGATTAAATCCAGCGTAAGGCCAAGGCCCGGTATCGTGCCGGGGAGGCAGCTGGCTCTGTGAACATCCTGCAGGTAAGACTGAGTGCATTGTCGGTGGCCACCTTGTGTTTTTTATCTGTTTGTCTATTTGTGGTGTCTGGGTTGCTCTTTGTGTGCTCTGTTGGCTCCCAGTGTACTTTGCTGTGATCATGGGACAAACAACTTCTACTCCTTTATCTCTTATGATTAACCACTTCTCTGATTTTAAGTCTAGAGCACAGAATCTATCATTGCTGGTGAAGAAAAGCAAGTTAGTAACTTTTTGTTCTGCCGAGTGGCCTGCTTTTGATGTCAACTGGCCACAAGAAGGCACCTTCAGCCTGCATACTATTCGAGCGGTCAGAGAGAAGGTGCTCGCCCCCTACCCTTTGGGGCACCCAGCCAGACCAAACTCCATACATTTTGGTCTGGCAGGACCTGGTGGAAAACCCCCCAGCCTGGCTAAAACCTTTTGTTTTTCAGCCCCTCACTTCCCTTCCCTCTTCCCCGCCCTCAGCTTCATTACGTCCACAGGTACTAGTCGTGGAAGCACCCAAAGAGAAAGAAGACAAAAAGCGCAGCAACCGGGTAAAACCGGTATTCCAGGAATCCTCACTATACCCCAATTTACTTGACCTGGAGACCAAACTCTCCCCGCCCTCCTATGCAGATCCACTTCTGCCCCCGCAGGTTCCTCAGGTCTCTTCTGGAGGGATACAAAGGGACACTGAGCCTTTGGCCCCAGCCCAGGAAGGAGGCCCCGTCCAAGGGACTCGGGGAAAAACCAGGGGCATCACCAATATGGTGGAAGAAAACAAACCAGAAGCCCCCTCCTCCACAGTCCAGGCATTTCCAGTTCGGGCGGGGCCTGCCCGAGCAGACGGAGAACGGACATACCAGTACTGGCCCTTTTCCACCAGTGATCTTTACAACTGGAAAACTCAGACCCCTTCATTCTCTGAAAAACCTCAGGGCCTCATTGACCTTTTAGAATCTATCCTTTTCACTCATAACCCCACCTGGGATGACTGTCAACAGCTGTTACAAGTGCTCTTTACTACAGAGGAACGCGAATGGATCTTGTTAAAAGGACAAAAGAATGTGCCGGGGGTAGATAGGAGACCCACTACGCAGCCTAACCTGATTGATGAGGGATTTCCCCTGACGAGGCCCTGCTGGGACTTTGAGCGTGCTAAAGGTAGGCAGCGTCTCCGAGTGTACCACCAGACTCTCATGGCCGGCCTCCGAGCAGCCGCCAGGAGGCCAACAAATTTGGCTAAAGTAAATCTGGTTAGACAAGAGTCAAATGAGAGCCCAGCAGCTTTCCTTGAGAGATTAATGAAAGTTTTTAGGCAGTACACCCCCATGGACCCACAAGCCGATGAGTCGCACGCAGCCGTCATGCTAGCATTCGTGAATCAGGCAGCCCCAGATATCAGGAAAAAACTACAAAAAATAGAGAGATTGGGAGAGCAATCCCTGCAAAATCTGGTGAGGGCAACAGAGAGGGTTTTTAATCATAGAGAGAGTCCAGAGGAAAGGGAGGAACGTATTAGGCGAGAGAAAAAAAAAAATTCAGGGCCCGGCACCCCTCCCCGAGTCCTGGATAACTATACATGTGGAAGGGAAACCGGTTGGCTTCATGGTGGACACGAGAGCTCAATACTCGGTCCTTAGTCGAAAAGACAGACCGATGTCTAAAAAGACCAGCTGGGTACAAGGGGCCACCGGGATTAAACGATATAGATGGACTACTAAACGTCAAGTGAACTTGGGGGCCCAGCAGGTGACCCACTCTTTTCTTGTGATACCAAAATGCCCAGCACCCTTGTTCGAAAGAGACTTACTATTTAAAGTCAATGCCCAAATTCACTTTGACCACGGAGAGATATCAGTTCTAGATGGGACCGGACATCCCATACAAGTTTTGTCTCTGGCATTGAGGGACGAATACAGACTGTATCAGCCAAAGCCGCTCATGGCCATTGACCCCAATGTACAATCTTGGGTCCAAAAATACCCTCTAGCCTGGGCAAAAACTGCGGGGGTAAGACTAGCCAAGCAGAGGCCTCCCATCATTGTCAAACTTAAATCGGACGCCACCCCTATCCGGGTAAAACAATACCCTTTGAGCCTAGAAACCCAGCGAGGAATCGCACCACATATACAATGGCTTCTGGAGGCAAAAATTCTTAAACGGTGCCGATCTCCAAGGAATACTCCTTTGTTACCTGTAAAAAATGCCAGGGGGAATGGACTTTAGGCCTGTGCAAGATCTTCGTGAAGTCAACAAATGGGTAAATGATATACATCCAACCATCCATAACCCGTACACCCTTTTAAGTGGCCTCCCGCCAGACTATGTCTGGTATACTGTCCTGGACTTAAAAGATGCCTTTTTCAGTTTACCCTTGGCCTCCTTGAGCCATAAGATCTTCACATTCAAATGGATAAAAAAAGGCAGCCAGACCTCAAGACAGCTAACTTGGACTCGACTTCCACAAGGCTTCAAAAATTCACCAACGCTATCCAATGAGCCTCTGGGTAAAGACCTCCATGAGTACCGGGTTGATCACCCCAACATTGTCCTATTGCAGTATGTTGATGATCTTATGCTAGCCGCAACCACTGAGGAAGCATGCCTAAAAGCAACAGGCAACCTCCTTCAAACTTTGGGGACCTTGGGGTACTGGGCTAGTGCAAAAAAGGCCCAAATTGCTAAGCAAAAAGTCATATACCTAGGGTATAAAATAAAACAAAGACGGAGATGGCTGACGCAGGCCATAAAAGAGGTCATATTGCAGATCCCTGAGCCGGCAACTCCTCAACAAGTGAAAAAATTCCTTGGGACTATTGGGTATTGCCAGCTATGGATCTTGGGATTTGCTGAAAAGGCCCGGCCACTATATGAAAAAAAAAAAAAAAAAAAAAACAAACTGGACTTGGATGAGCCAATAAAACAGGCTTTTCAAGAACCCAGACAGGCTCTGCTAGAAGCCCCAGCCCTTGCTCTCCCTGACCCGTCCAAGCCCTTCCAATTGTTAGTAGATAAAAAAACGGGAAATGGGAAAAGGAGTCTTGACACAGCAATGGGGGCCTTGGAGGTGACCAGTGGCCTACCTATCCAAACGACTGGACCCAGTGGCTGCGGGGTGGCCACCTTGCCTCCGAATCATTGCCGCTACTGCCCTCCTGGTCCATGATGCTGACAAGCTGACTTATGGACAGCAACTCCTGGTCTACACTCCCCATGCCATCGAAGGGATTCTGAAGCAGCCACCGGGTAAATGGATCTCTAATGCCCGTTTGACCCATTATCAGGCTTTGCTGCTGGACACCCCACGGATACACTTCCAGACGCCCTGCTTCCTGAACCCGGCCACTCTCTTACCCAACCCGGAGGAAGACAGCCCCCTCCACGATTGTATTGAGATATTGGCTGAGACGACGGCAATACGAAAAGACCTAACAGATGTGCCTTTAAATAACAGTGAGCTGATATGGTTTACAGATGAAAGCAGTTTTATAAAAGATGGACAGAAAAAGGCTGGAGCTGCAATAGTTGATGACTCTGGAAAGATAATATGGGCTGAAGCCCTTCCCCCAGGTACCTCTGCCCAAAAAGCGGAACTAATAGCCTTAATACAGGCTCTGGAGAGGGCAAAAGGAAAAGAGTCACTATTTATACCAACAGTCGGTATGCATTCGGCACCGTACACATCCAGGGCCCAATAGATAAAGAGCGGGGATTTTTGACAGCCGAGGAAAAAAAAGTTAAAAACCTGCCTGAAATCCACAGACTCTTAACAGCCGTCCAACAGCCTCAAACAATGTCAATAGTACATGTCCCTGGACATCAAAAGGGAAGAGACATTAAGGCTCAAGGCAACCGAGCCGCTGATATGGCGGCTCATGAGGCGGCTAACAGGGACTGCACAGCCCCTATACTAACTGTGGGGCTGCCACCCCCAGGTATGGGAACCTTGCCCCCAACCCCCAAGTATTCCTCTTCTGATCTCAATTGGATTCAAAAAATGCCAGCCCTCAGGAGGGCGAAGACGGATGGTATCGGGACCAAGATGACAACTTGATACTTCCCACCAACTTGGGTCAACACCTCTGTACGCACCTACATCTGACCACCCATCTAGAGAAAAAAAGACTCTAATCCTCTTACAGACAGCACGTTTGCAGTTTCCCCGACAACAGGCGACTGTACGAGACATAGTCCAGGCCTGCAAAGCGTGCCAGATGATGAAGCCAGAAAAAGGACAGCATACGGGAATGAGGTACCGGGGAAAGAGGCCAGGGCAACACTGGGAGGTAGATTTTACAGAGGTAAGACCAGGCAAGTATGGATACCGTTATCTGTTAGTTTTGGTGGATACTTTTTCTGGGTGGGTGAAAGCATTCCCTACTAAGAAAAAAAGAGCAATGACAGTAGCTAAAAAGATCCTAAAAGAAATAGTACCTAGATTTGGGCTGCCAGTGACTATTGGCTCTGATAACGGGCCTGCCTTTGTGGGTCAGATTGTACAGGGACTGGCCCCCGCTCTGGGGACCAAATGGAAGCTACATTGTAAATACAATCCCCAGAGCTCAGGACAGGTTGAGAGGATAAATCGGACTCTAAAAAAACTTTGGCAAAATTGGCAGTAGAGACTGGCGGGGACTGGGTGACTCTCCTTCCCTTCGCCCTCTTCCATGCGCGTAATACCCCCTACAAGCTGGACTTAATCCCTTTCAAAGTTATGTATGAGAAGCCCCCTCCCATATGCTCTATCTTTAAAAGTAAAAAGCCCCACTATGTGCCTAGGTGGCCAATATTACAAGACTAAATAAGACAAATTAGATTGTGTTTGAGACAGAAGATGGTGGGTTTGTTCACACATCGGGCTAACTCCATGTTTACATGCATCAGTTTTTAATCAAAACAGAGAGTTCTGTATAATAGTGACTGTAATGCCCCAAATCCTGTACCACCCTAAAAAGATAATGTACGACTACTGGGCCCAAAAACAAACACCTGGCTCATTACGTTTAGAAAAGAGCATATTAACACAGTTCAACTATTTGTGCTTAGACAGCAATATCAAACTGTACCCCCAAACAAAGAGGAAGATTCCTCTATATGATCTAAAGACGGGGGGAATGTTACAACCTCACCAGAGCCATGACAGGCTCAGAGAGGTGCACTAGGCCAAAAATAATCCCTGAGTCATGCTTCTGGGGCTTCCGGGGATGGTAACTCTGGCCAATCAGAGAGATGGTAACTCTGGCCAATCAGAGATGATAACGCTGGCCAATCAGAGGGATGATGACTGGCCAATCAGTAAATACCAGGAAACCCCTGCAGCCAATCAACCCTTGCCAACTCCCTGTCTTTGTTCTAAACTTATAAATACTGCTGTAAATCTGGGCTCGGGGCTCTCGTCAAGACTCCACTGCGCTGGATGAGACGGGAGCCCTGGCTCGAGCTGGCAATAAAACCCCTTTATGCTTTTGCATTGCTGTGGACATCTTATTCTCTCAGTTTTGGGGACTGGGACTCTGGGCATAACAATGGGAAGAACTGACTCATTGGGAAAGACCTTGATGCTGGGAAAGATTGAAGGCGGGGGGAGAAGGGGACGACAGACGATGAGATGGTTGGATGGCATCACTGACTCAATGGACAGGAGTTTGAGCAAGCTCTGGGGGTTGGTGATGGACAGGGAGGCCTGGCATGCTACAGTCCATGGTGTCGCAGAGAGTCGGACACGGCTGAGCGACTGACCTGAACTGAAGCAAAAATGTGCATAGGAATGTTCGCAACAGAATAGTGTTATTCATAATAACCACAAAGAGCAAAATAAAGCCAAAACAAGCAAGGGAAAGGAAATAATAAAGAAGAGAAGTCCATGACACTGAAATCAGAAAATCAATTTTTTAAAAAAATCACGCAACCCAAGAGCTGGTTCTTTGAAAACTTTAGTACAATTGATAACGTTCTAGTACGAATGATTTAAAACGACAGAGAAACACAACTTAACCTGCCGGGAGCCAGCGTGAGGAATCCCACCCGTGACAAGGTCATGCGGAAGGAAGCCTGACAAAACCCAAGGACGTGATCGGCTTCAGGGATTCCCCCTGGAAATTCCTGAGCATCCACTCGCCAAGACCAGAATCTGCCTGCTTTACTGTGTTATGCTTTCCACCTACTCTTCTGTCATTAACCGGGGACTGTCCCCCCACCACCTTTTTCTGGAAAAAATTAGAGCTTTTAGATAATAAATCTCCTGGGCATAATACGAGTGTTTCAATCCAAAAACCCCTCTGATGGCTTTTTAGTCTGCCTACAGGACTCCTACAGCTGCGCATGTGATTGTTTGAGGCCTCCTGACTGCGGGAGGCACAGGAAGCTTAAAGCATCCTAGGAATGTAGGGGCTTCTGAGGAGTCAAAATCATTAGAATAGGACTGATTAAAGGTTTCATTTGTTGAGCCAATACTTGCTGCCAAATTTTCATATCCTCTATTTTTAGATATAGTTGGTATATAGAAAAACAGGCAGCAGACCTGGTATTAGCAACATTAGATCTTTGAGTTAAGTACTTTCTTTGTTATAACCCACTGCACCTTTCTTCTACAGGAAGGTAACTTTATTTAGTACTTTGAGGGTGATGCAGAGTAAAGAAAAAACACTTCTAGGGAAAAGGAGTTTTCTGGTTGATAGACAATTACCCAGGAAGAGAGCCATAAAAATGTTAACAAGCCTCTTGGCCAGAAGATAATGTAAACCACCTGAGACCTTTTGTATACGGGAGGGTATGCAAAAAGAAAGCCTTGTCTCAGTGAGGGTCAGGACTGCTGCCCCTGCATAACTCTATTACTTTATGAACAACTTGGGGTATATAAGCTGATTTTGAAAAATAGATTTTGGAGTCTTGCACCGATGCTGGGCTTCCCCATGTCGTTCTTTTCTCTTACCGGCTGAATTCCCATCTGGAGCAGGGAGGCTCACCACGTCTACTTATTTGTCCCGGCTCCTAAGATCCATAAGAGAGAGAGCCCAAGGCGGGGCACTCTCCGATATTCAAACAGACGCCGGTGGCCTGGCGTGGATGGTGCAAGTTCCTTGTCTGGAGTTTTATTAGTTTTCCCAGTAAGCCAAGTTATTCAGCCTCCTTTCCTCCGCCTAAATTTTCCTACTAGACTATTTCTTTCTAATCTAATCTTATATCTCTAAATACCTAAGTTTTCCTCGCCAACGCCGTCCTCGCTTCGAATTCCCTGGATCCACCGGGGCTGGACCCCGGCATTAACCAATATCAAGAATGAAAAAGAGGATATCACTAGAGACTGTACCAACATTAAAAATATAAGAAGGAAGGACTTCCCTAGCGGCCCAGTGGTTAAGAATCCGCCTGCCAATGCAAGGGACACAGGTTCGATCCCTGGTCCAGGAAATTCCCTCATGCTTCACAGTGACATGCCCGTGTGCCACAACTACTGAAGCCCACACACTCTACAGCCCAGGCTCTGCAACAAGAGAAGCCACCACAATGAAAAGCCTAAAACAAACAGTAGCCCCCACGCTCTGCAACTAGGCAAAGACTGCACGCAGCCATGAAAACCCAGCACAGCCAACACTAACTTTCACTTTCCAATAAAAATGTTAAAAATACCTAAGTAATATTACAAACAACTCTAGGCATATACACCAGACAATTCAGATGAAGTAGACCAATTCCTCAGAAGTCAGACTGCCAAAACTCACCCAAGATGAAACTGATAATCTGAACAGTCCTATAACTATTCAACAGATTGAATTTGTAGTTTAAAATCTCCTGAAAAAAGATATTCAGGCCTGATGTTTTCATTGGTAAAATCTAACAATTTCAAAAGAATACCAATTCTACACAATCTCTTCCAGAAAACAGCAGAGAACTAATCCAAACAAATTCTATGAAGGCCGGATTACTTAATATTCAGTTCAGTTCAGTCGCTCAGTCGTGTCCAACTCTTGGAGACCCCGTGGATTGCAGCAAGCCAGTATCCCTGTCCATCAGCAACTCCCAGAGTTTCCTCAAACTCATGTCCATTGAGTTGTTGATGCCATCCAACCATGTCCTCCTCTGTCGTCCCCTTCTCCTCCTGCCTTTAATCTGTCCCAGTATCAGTCTTTTCAAATGAGTCAGCTCTTCGCATCAGCTGGCCAAAGTATTGGAGTTTCAGCTTCAACATCAGTCCTTCCAGTGAATATTCAGGACTGATTTCCTTTAGGATGGACTGGTTGGATCTCCTTGCTGTCCAAGGGATTCTCAAGAGTCTTCTCCAACACCACAGTTCAAAAGCATCAATTCTTCGGCACTCAGTTTTCTTTCCCGTTCAACTCTCACATCCATACATGACTACTGGAAAAACCATAGCTTTGACTAGACGACCTTTCTTGGCAAGTATGCCTCTGCTTTCTAATACGCTCTCTAGGTTGGTCATAACTTTTCTTCCAAAGAGTATGTGTCTTTTAATTTCATGGCTGCAGTCACCATCTGCAGTGATTTGGCAGCCCCCAAAAATAAAGTCTGTCACTGTTTCCCCATTTATTTTCCATGAAGTGATGGGACCAGATGCCATGGAATGTTGAAATGATCTGAATAAGAAAATGATCTTCTTTTCTGAATGTTGAGCCTCAAGCCAACTTTTTCACTCTCCTGTCTCTTTCATCAGGAGGCTCTTTAATTCTTCTTCACTTTCTGCCATAAGGATGGTGTCATCTGCATATCGGAGGTTATTTATATTTCTCCCGGCAATCTTGATTCCAGCTTGTGCTTCCTCCAGCCAGCGTTTCTCATGATGTACTCTGCATAGAAGTTCAATAAGCAGGGTGACAATATACAGCCTTGACGTACTCCTTTTCCCATTTGGAACCAGTCTGTTGTTCCATGTCCAGTTCTAACTGTTGCTTCCTGACCTGCATACGGATTTCTCAAGAGGGAGGTCAGGTGATCTGGTATTCCCATCTCTTTCAGTTGTGATTCACATAGTCAAAGGCTTTGGCATAGTCAATAAAGCAGAAATAGATGTTTTTTTCTGGAACTCTCTTGCTTTTTTGATGATCCAACGGATGCTGGCAATTTGATCTCTGGTTCCTCTGCCTTTTCTAAAACCAGCTTGAACATCTGGAAGTTCATGGTTCACATACTGTCGAAGCCTGGCTTGGAGAATTTTGAGCATTACTTTACTAGCCTGTGAGATGAGTGCAACTGTGCAGTAGTTTGAGCGTTCTTTGGCATTGCCTTTCTTTGGGATTGGAATGAAAACTGACCTTTTCCAGTTCTGTGGCCACTGCTGAGTTTTCCAAATTTGCTGTCATATTGAGTGCAGCACTTTCACAGCATCGTCTTTTAGGATGTGAAATAGCTCAAGTGGGATTCCATCACCTCCACTAGCTTTGTTCGTAGTGATGCTTCCTAAGGCCCACTTGACTTTGCATTCCAGGATGTCTGCCTCTATGTGAGTGACCATACCATCGTGATTATCTGGGTCATGAAGATCTTTTTTGTATAATTCTTCTGTGTATCCTCACCACCTCTTCTTAATATCTTCTGCTGCTGTTAGGACCATACCATTTCTGTCCTTCTGGAGCCAAACAATCTTGCTATTCCAAAGAATATCAAGGAGAGATAGGAAAGCCGTCCTCAGTGATCAGTACAAAGAAATAGAGGAAAACAATAGAATGGGAAAGACTAGAGATCTCTTTAAGAAAATTAGAGATACCAAGGGAACATTTCATGCAAAGATGGGATAAATAAAGGGCAGAAATGGTATGGACTGAACAGAAGCAGAGGATATTAAGAAGAGGCGGCAAGAATACACAGAACAACTCTGTAATATTAAAGCAGAACAAAAGTGTGTTAGTCACTCAGTCATATCTGACTCTCTGCGATCTCGTGGACTGTAGCCCGACAGTCTCCTCTGTCCATGGAAAGCTCCAGACAAGAATACTGGAGTGGGGTGCCATTCCCTTCTCCAGGGGATCTTCCTGACCCAGGGATGGAACCTGTGTCTCCTGCATTGCAGCCAGATTCTTTACTGTCTGAGTCACCAAGAAAGCCCAACAAAGATAATACAAAAGATGAAAACTATAGACTAATACCACCCCCTTAAAAAATGCAAAAATCCTTCATAAAATAGTAGGAAATCAAGTCCAAAAATATATTAAAAGTATTACACAACACCACAACTTAGTAGGATTTGTTCCAGAAATCCAAAGCTGGTTTAGTATTCTAACATCAATGTAATCCACCAAATCAACAGGCTAACATAACGAAGAGAAAAATCACATGATCATACCAAATGATGCAGAAACAGCATTCATGATGTTAAAAGTTTTCAGCAAACTATAGAAAGTAACTTCTTCAACCTGATAAAGTATATAATAAAACACCCTATAGGAAACATCATACTTTGTGGTGAAACACTGGATTTCTATCTTCAATGTTGGAAACAAGGGAAGAATGCCTAGTCCCACCACTCAAATTCAGCAGAGTACTAGAAGTCCCATCAGCACAAAACAAGAAAAGGAAATAAAAAGTGTGGAGACTGGAAAAAGAAACCTGTCCCTGTTTGCATGTGACATTACTGTCTACATAGAACATCCCAAGGAATCTCAGAAAAAAATTTTAAATTAATAACAGCAACAAAAAACTAATAAAATTTAGTAGTCCTAGAATGAGTACGTTCAACAAGGTTGCAGAATACGAGAAAAACATACCTAAAAATTTAATTTCTGTACACAATTGTGTTTTTATATATAATGAACATGTAGAAACAAAATTAAAACAATACATTTATTTTTTAACAAAGAAACACCTGCGTATATACTTAACAAAACATATATGTCTTCTGTGCTGAAAACTATAAAATGCTGATGTCATTAAGGAAGATATAAATAAATGAACAGATATATGTTTTATTAGTTTGCTAGGGCTGTTATAACAAAGTCCCTCAAACTGAGTGGCTTAACCAACAGAAATTGATTGTGTCACATTTCTGGAAGCTAAAAGTCTGAGATCAAGGTGCTCCAGAGGATATGCCCTCTAAAGGTGATAGGGCAAGATATGTTCCAGGTATCTTTCTCAGTTTCTAGTAGCTCCTTGCCTTGTGGCAGCACAAACCTAACCTTCACACAGCATTCTCTCCATGCTTCTACACGTATCTTCCCTCTATGTGCACCTGTGTCCAAAATTACCTTTTACAAAGATATCTGTCATCCTGGAACACGAGTCCCTCACTACTTCAGTATAAATCTATCTTAACTAATAACATTTAGAATGACCCTATTTTCAAACAAGGTCACATTCTGAGGTACTGGAGGTTAGGGCTTATTAGGGGGGCTCAAGGACTCCCCTGATGGCGCAGACAGTGAAGGATCTGCCTGCAATGCAGGAGACCCAGGTGCAATCCCTGATCGTGAAGATCCCCTGGACAAGGGAATGGCTACCCACGCCAGCATTCTTCCCTGCAGAGAATTCCATGGACAGAGGAGCCTGACGGGCTACAGTCCATGGGCTCACAGAGAGTCAGACACGACCAAGCGGCTAACACTTTCACTTTTCAGGGGGACTCAAGTCAATCCATAACAGCACTGTTTATGGATTGGAGATTCAACATCTGACCTCTAGATTTAATAACATTTCTGTCAAAATTCAGTAACACTTTTAGTAGTTAAAGACAAGCTGAGTCTAGATTTAATATGGAAAAAAAGTAGAATAAATGAAACAATTTTGAAAAATAACTGGGGAAAATCTTACTATCCAATTTTAAGACTTACTGTATCAGTTCAGTTCAGTTCACTTCAGTTGCTCAGTTGTGTCCGACTCTTAGCAACCCCATGAATTGCCGCACGCCAGGCCTCCCTGTCCATCACCAACTCCCGGAGTTCACTCAGACTCACATCCATCCAGTCAGTGGTGCCATCCAGCCGTCTCATCCTCTGGCATCCCCTTCTCCTCCTGCCCCCAACCCCTCCCAGCATCAGAGTCTTTTCCAATGAGTCAAATCTTCACACGAAGTGGCCAAAGTATTGGAGTTGCAGCTTTAGCATCAGTCCTTCCAAAGAACACCCAGGACTGATCTCCTTTAAAATGGACTGGCTGGATCTCCTTGCAGTCCAAGGGACTCTCAAGAATCTTCTCCAAAACCACAGTTCAAAGGCATCAATTCTTCGGCGCTCCAAAAATCAAGACACTGTGGATTGGTGGTGAAACAGGCACAAAGATCAACAAGAAAGAATAGAGAACCCAAATATAAACCTATACAAGGACAGATAACTGATTTTTGAGGAAGAAGCAAAAGCAGTTCAATGGTGGAAGGATAGATAGCCTTTCCAACAAATTGCGCTGAAGCTAGTGGATATTCACAGGCAAAGAAATGAAACTCACTTTATACAAATTAACTCAAAATTGATCATAGATTTAAATGTGAGACATAAAGCTATAAAACTTCAGAGAATTTGCAGTCCCACTGAAGAATTCTTATAAATGACACCAAAAACGCAGGCCCTAAAAGGAAAAAAACTTGGCAAACTGGACTTTGTTAAAATTTAAGACTTCTATTCTCCTAGACTTTGTTAAAAGGATGAACAAGCAAGCTATAGACTAGAATAAACTATTTATAAACTACATTCCCAACGAAGGATTTGTATCTAGAATATATAAAGAACTCTCAAAGCTCAAAAGTAAAAAACAATTCAACTGAAAATGAACAATAGACATGAACAGAC